>NC_134271.1:137799622-137802122 GCF_031893055.1 Leptodactylus fuscus
ATGTGTCCATCTATTTATCTACCTCTATATCTCATATCTATTCATCTACCTATCTGTAACATAGCTATCTATCTATCTATCTATCTATCTATCTATCTATCTATCTATCTATCTCATAATTATCTAAATGTTTGTTTATTTTCTATTTACCTGACATCTATATTTCTATATTTTTGTTTCTCTTTCTTTGTCTCTTTCTCTTCTTCTCCTAAGTTCTCTCTCTCTATCTAGTCTATCTTTCTTTCTCTTTCTTCCTTCCTTGCTCTATTTCTCCCTCTCCTATCTTCTAAGTTTCTTATCTATCTCTATCTAGTCTTTCCTTCCTTCCTTCTTATAAGCTTCTTATCTATCTCTATCTATCTAGTCTTTCTTCCTTTCTTTTCCTCGCCTATCTCCTATATATAATCTATCTATCTATCTATCTATCTATCTATCTCCTATCTATCTATCTATCTATCTATCTATCTATCTATCTATCTATCTATCTCCTATCTATCTATCTATCTATCTATCTCATATCTATCTATCTATCTCCTATCTATCTATTATCTATCTATCTCATATCTATCTATCTATCTATCTATCTATCTATCTATCTATCTATCCATCTTACATTTATCCATCTCACAAACTATTGTCCAAATTACATCTACAATTTCTCTATTCATCTATCTGTAACCTATCTATCTATCTATCTATCTATCTATCTATCTATTTATCTGTAACCTATCTATCTATCTATCATCTATCTATCTATCTATCTATCTATCTATCTATCTATCTCATATTTATTTCTGGAATATCTGTCTTCCTGATGTCTAGCCATCCATCTAATATCTCTCTGTGTATCTAGCTATTATCTATGGAGATCCTGTAGATTTATAGATAGATTTATACTCATTTAATAAAGTTGGACTTTTTACGTTCCTCCTACAAATCTTTTATTGGATCCATATAGAACATTACTAGTCATATTCTCCTCTGTCCATATAGCGCAGTGCTGTCTACTATGAAATTCTCCTATTTTTGTGGTTGTCACTTATATACAGTGTGTACAGAGCTTATATACTGTAGATAACAGTCCGCTAGGACTTAGTAGACCGATCTATTGATTGATTTATCTAGTCTTATCTGTATCAATCTCCCCTCTTTGTCAATGTATCTGTCAGTCCATCTTGTATCTTGTGTATTTTTCTATCTGCTTTCTATTATCACCTGGTCATTTGTGTTCTCATTGCTGTATTATGTATATATTATGTATTATGTATATATTGCTATTATTATTGTAATATTCCTGATGTGACATGGCTGACATTATAGTACCTGAAGAATATTCTAGAATATTCCAGACATTGGCTTACTCTATTGGATAACAGAGCAGAGCTGTGGATTTCAGCACCGCAGGGCTGGACCTGAGTCATCTCCCAGCTCATAGGACACCAGTGTGTTGTCTGGTATCTATAGATCATTCTATGGATAATTCTATGTCGCTTGGTTAACATACTTGTGGTTTATATAATGGTATAATACTGATATATTGAGATCATGCTGTGTATATCAATACAATTCTCCTTGACCTTGGTATACATAGAACCTGAAGTGAATATTGTAATATTAACATTCACTGTTACAATCTAGAATTATCCGGAGTGTTCACAAGTCCTGTTAGGACGACTTCAGTATACACAACGCAGAGTTGTCCATCAATGATCGACTTCCCAACGTCAGACTGTGACCAATTTGTATGCTATGGGAAAATCGCAGCGTGTAATCTTGTACGGTCAGATCACAAGTCATTGCAGAATTATAGTGCGCCAACGCAGACCGGGGCAGCTCACACTCAGCAGATTTGTTGCAGAAGTCTTCTCATTTATCTGAATGGGTATTGCAGAAATCCACCTGCCAAAATAACCCCCTTCAGGGGATGGGAACTTGTTTTCAGTTGCAGAAATTTCTGCACTATAACTGGCGGGTGTGAATTCATCCTGATGGTTACCTGCTCATCAGGCCTATTGCTCTATGGAATAAGATGCTCAGATAATCTATAAGATTAGACGCTGCGAGCTGATGTAAATGTGCGCGGCCGGGTATTGATAAGGCCGTAATTTATCGTAAACCGCACCGTATGTAGCATTTATTACGTGTATGTGGTCAGATTAGTGATCACTGAGCAAGAGATAAGGGCATATGAGAGATAGATAGATAGATAGATAGATAGATAGATAGATAGATAGATATGACATAGATAGATAGATAGATAGATAGATAGATAGATAGATAGGTAAATAGATATGAGATAGATAAATGATAGATAGGAGATAGATAGATAGATAGATAGATAGATAGATAGAAGATAGATAGATAAATAGATATGACATAGATAGATAGATAGATAGATAGATAGATAGATATGACATAGATAGATAGATAAATAGATATGACATAGATAGATAGATAGATAGATAGATAGATAGATAGATAGAATAGATAGATATGAGAT